>NW_025935480.1:0-6287 GCF_000764305.2 Hyalella azteca | reverse complement strand
TTCACAGTGTACACGAGATTTCTTCAAAAATACTGAACAGATTCGAATGGAATTTTAAATATGAATTTGAAAATACCCAACGGTGATGTTTAGCTCGTGTAAAAATTTTCGATTTTGCCTTCCTTCATGAGTTATATGGCTATACAGAGAAACTATTGACATTTCTGAGGCAGACCCAGTGTTCACGATATATCTCCCAAATTTATGAACGGAACTCAATGGAACTTTACAAACGTATTCATTAGGACTTAACGGAGATGTTTAGCTCTTTAAATTGTTATATGGTTTTTATGCATTTAATACTTATTTCTTTCTTTTCTTATGTAACGCCGCAACGACACATTGAACTTTGTCTCATATCTGTTATCGTTATATGTGTTATCGTTCTGTTTCCTCGGCCCTCGCCCTGTTGGTATTCGTTTAACCGCGATTCATTTGAAACTCTTTATACTAGTACGATGGCCGTTGCAAAGGCCTGACTCTGAAATATATTTTTTCTCCGCGTCATCACGTCCTAAATGCAAACATAATGGAAGCTTGAAACTCTAGTAAGTTGTAACTAAATTGTTATAATTTGATCAGCGTGTTGGCTAATACTATTTGAAATTACCTAATTTATTCTCTGAGGTCATCACAAGTTGTGTGCAATGAGCCTCGCTTCTCAAATGGCAGGATTTAGGCATTGTTGATCGATGAGCAATATTTTTTATTTATTAAAGAGTTACAGCAAGCAGGCCCAAAAATAAGTTAGTTACAATACTGCGTACAACATTGTCATTATTAAGGCAGTTATAAGTAAGCTCATATAAAGTGAAAAAAAAAACACTTTTAATTTATCATTTCAATAAGAAGGTCGAATTAACATTCATAGTAATGGTTCGAGGTCATAGTGTTATGTCATTGCTTTCTAATGCTTGTGTACAGTGAAATAAATATTTAGATGCTGAATCCGGTTGGAATTCTGTTTAAAAAATTTTTCATAATCTGACGGTGGGCGTTGCTTAACGATTCCATGATATGAAATCGGAAAAATCTAATGCTCTCATAGGTGGACAATGTATTTTGCATATACGAGCTAGTAATAACTATACGTTTCTACAGTAACATGATATAAGGAGCTCTTAACAACATAAATATAGACACTCTAATAACCAATGTTGTAGGTTACATCAATTGCATCGTGCTGCATGTTAAAATGATGAATGAAATGATGGTGACAAGAATACAATGACTAAGAAGGTATAGTTGCGCATTGTATAATGTAAAGTTTTGAACAAACATTACTTGCTTTAATTTTGCACTTAAACCTCTGATTATGAGTACATTAATAACGAACAATTAATAGCTATTGAAATAACAGTTTAAATGTTTCTATTTGTCTATGCATTTTAGGGAAAAAATTTCGTCATAATTAAGCAAAGTTTAAGGTCAATTATCAAATATTGAATTTAAGAGATGTGTTTAATTTCTTATTGCCAGGAATCAATTTTTTAATATAATAACAAATATATAATTAATAAAATATAATTTCAAATATAATTTCAATTCCATCAGCTTGTTTAAATATTTGAATGATAAAAAACTTAATGATAGATAATGTTAAGTTGTCTTAGAAATCCATGTTGCTCTTGCGTTTGCAGGCGCCACTCGCCACTGTGGACCACTAATGAGGCATTAAGTTTGGAGGGGTGCTGACTTGAATGAGGAGTTCATCTGAAAATGGAAACACTTGTTAATAATGTTTGATAGTAAAATGTAATTATTACAAATGATGTGCTTATTTAACTCATTACTTGTATTTAACAGAAAATGTGGAGTGATCTAGTTCGAAATTATAATTCCCCCAAACCCCACTGGCTTTTAACAGCCTAAAAATTTCAAGTGTAATAAGGTATTTAAGTTTAGTTAAATAAATTTTGGCCTTAAATTACTTCAAGGGTTATTACGTTTTGTTGGCTATAATTAAATTTATTTTAATTTCAATTTCTCCAAAACTACTGACATTACTGTGATACAATAAACTTAGTTCAAGCAACCTACAATTATATTATTTATGATAATTACAGTAACTTTTTCAAATTAATATGTTTAAGAGAAATTGCTCAGATATCTACTTTAAGTACATGTTCAAGTAAGTATCCCATACAAGATAATAAGTAAACACAAGACATACTTAAAAACGTGAACAATCATTATGCAACATGTCAGCATTACTAAGGATAAGCACATGTTGAATACTTACAATACTGGTAGGTAATGCTTTGCAGAAAATCAGCCTGAGACAACAGCGAAGCAATGTGTAGACGACTTATTTTTGCAACAGGTGACCTGCAAATAAATTAATTATTTAGTAAATAATTAGCAGACTCCTGTGAAACTGCAAGAATATATTTCTTGGAGAGAGCTGTACCTATTTGTTGTTATTTTTGTACTAAAATCAAAGATGGCTGGATATTGCAACTGCATTTCCAAAAAGTGCTTAATCTAGATTCTAGGATATGTATACAGTGTTAAAGAAATGTACTGAATATTTTTCCCTAGATGTCAAATCATTAATATTTGAACTCCTACAAGCAAATGTGGGATGTCAAAGAATGGAAGAAAGAGATTGAAAAGAAAGTGAGAATATGCAGTTCAAGAGAATGGAAGCAAGGACTGGAAAGAAAGGATAGCCTCAAGCTATACAGGATGAAAGAAATGGCATAGTATGAATGCATTTATGATGGTAGCAAAGTTGGGGAGCTAATATTCTGCGAGAGAGCAAATGCCTTAAGTGTGAATGCATAAACACACAGGTGGGATGAAAGAAGAGAAGATATCGTTCAAATGTGCAACAGAGGTGAGAAAGAAATGGTGGAACACCTGATGATGGAGTGTGAAGCGTATGCGAGTGAAAGACTGGAAATGATTGCAGTGATACTGGATGAGAGATGTTAGGGTGATGGCGTGAAGTATGAGAGAATGAGAGATGAATTGATAGCAAATGATAGTGAGCCTGTAACCAGGGGTAACCACTGCCATTACCCATGAGGTATAGTGATAAGCGTTTTTGTAGTTGCATGGAGAATGAGGGACAGGCGGAAGCTGGAGAGTGGAGGCTGGTAGGGTGTAAAGAAACAAGCAATAAAAAGCAAAATAATGGTATTAACAAACATAAAATATAAATAAGAACAAAGTATTATCTAGTGTTTTGAGAGCTAAAAATATTTGTGTGACAAATGTCTAAAACTGACATGCAATAAGTGAGACCTAGAAATAACCAACAAAATAACCTCTTTATATTGAAATATTCTCCCTCTCCCTCCTCTATCATACCCAAAAATTGATTTTAATTTGAATGTGTGGTGCGTGGCAGCTAGCCAATACACAGGCCTGAGGTCGGAAGATCTTTTTAGTGTAACCATGCCTCAAATCAAATCCAGCTTACTACCCAGAACACCTGTCCTTAACAGTTGATTTCAATATTTGTAGTTGCCATTTTCAAATCGACTATTGAGCCCTAGTATTAAAATTATTACTATAAAGACCTATAGCCATTTTGTAATATTGGGCAGAAGTTTCCAAAAATTGTAGGCAAAAATGATTGCTTTACACTCATTTTCTACAAACTGCAGCGTAAATCTCTTTTTTTTTCACTACAGAAATACAGAAAAGGCTGTAGTAACAGCTGAAATTGGCCATATTCTAGGGTGCAGGAATTGAAAAAAGGCCATAGTCACAGCTGAAATTGGACATAGATGCCTGGAGCCGAAATTCCATGAATATCTGAAGATCAGCGGCAAAATTTAGGCATTCAAAAGATCTTGCCTACACATTTAGATTAAAATTCTTGCATTTTAGCTATTCTCAAATCTTCAGCAATGCTAACTGCAAAACAGGAGGTACACCAGTTGCTGCATTGTTTTTAAAATTTCCAGTTTCCAGTTGGTCGGATGAGGCTGCAAAGAACAATCCATAATTAGGTAATTTAAGATGCAATGCAAGTGTTTACTGCAATACCTGGGGTGTTAAAGATGCACTCAACAGAGATGGTTATGTAAGAATTTGGAAGAAAATCATGTTAGCACTGCATCTTGAAGACTGCCAGCACTGGATCTTGGGTGCTGTTGACATCTGACAGGGTGGAATTTTAGGAATGTGGGCTCATATATTCAAAATCAATCCAGCCTATGAGCATGATCAGTTCCAAAATATTAGGTAATTATAGAGTACAATTTAATTCCACATGTTTAGATCCAATATGGTATGCACAAATTTTCATATATTAACCCTTCCAAATTCCACCCTGGTCACTCGGTAAAATTTTTGGTCCGCAAATGCAAATATTGGCAATGCATTCACCAAACTGTGCACCTTAGGACATATTTACAGTTGATTTAGCCAATTTACTGGTGGCTTCTACCCAATTTCAAACTTTGGACCTGTAATCTGTACTCCAATGCCATTTAGAAATATTTGGCAAAATTTACTAAAATTGCAGGTATTACATGGAGGCATTCTAAGTGCCTTTTATTCTAAATGACCATATACAATATGTAATTGAGGAGCACAGTGGCCAAACATAGAAGTGCACTTGCTGCAATGGTAGCGGGACTGCCGCGCATTCCAATAAAAACGACAGTACCTCAGATTTGTTACAAAAAACAAGATTATAATTTTCCTACACGTTTCTGAAATCTCATGGCTCCAGTGTGAGAAAATTTTAATACATTTGGAAAAACGCTGCCCAATCATGCTTTTTTTGTTAACAATTAGATAGGAGCCTTGCAAGGTAATTCATCTGGCAGGAATGTCACGGTTCACGAAATGGCAGGAAAGCTCTAGTCACGGCCCTAGACGGAGATGTTTTCCACGCTTGAATACAAGGAGGCCAGCGAGAGCAGCACAAGCATGCCGGCGGGCAGTGGTAGCAGCAGTGACATGCTAGTCCCACCCCAAAAGGAGAGGGACAACCTGGCCAAGCATATTGGAATGTTCCAGCACCCAAATGGCTTGCATTTCCTTTAGATATAATATAAGTGTCCATGCTTGAGGGATGAAGTGCAACCCACTTTACAAATCACAAGTGAGTAGCACTGGGGTCAGGAGTGCTCCAGTCATCCTGGTGGACCTAAATGACCAACCATTTCGGCAGTTCCTAGAATTCCACCATGGCCGCCGCCATGTAAAACGTAAAAACAATTGAATCACTGCTATTTCACTGGTGAATTAAAAACAATTTTTAGCCAAATGTTTTTCTAATTTTTGGCAAAATACCTAAATTGAAAATAAGTCATATGAATAGGCAGAATTAAGAACAGGTTTACAAGCATTTTTGCCCAATTAATGGTGGCTTTTGCATAATTTTAGACTGGCTCTACAAAGCCTATCATCAAATGATGTTTATAGAGCCTTTGAGTTTCATCATTAGGACAGAAATATGAATTTTATTCAATACCTGAAAATATATCAGGAAATTTAAAGTAAACTTCCAACAGAAAATTCCTTGTTTACCAATATGCTTTCTTCTCAGTTGTGCCTATATGTAATGTAACCTCCCAAGCATTGCTCAATTTAAATTTTAATCCTGGGCTGTGAACTTGTGATGACCTCAGAGAATAAATTAGGTAATTTCAAATAGTATTAGCCAACACGCTTATCAAATTATAACAATGTAGTTACAACTTACTAGAGTTTCAAGCTTCCATTATGTTTGCATTTAGGACGTGATGACGCGGAGAAAAAATATATTTCAGAGTCAGGCCTTTGCAACGGCCATCGTACTAGTATAAAGAGTTTCAAATGAATCGCGGTTAAACGAATACCAACAGGGCGAGGGCCGAGGAAACAGAACGATAACAGGTACAGATATGAGACAAAGTTCAATGTGCCGTTGCGGCGTTACATAAGAAAAGGAAGAAATAAGTATTAAATACTTAGAAACCATATAACAATTTAGAGAGCTAAACATCTCCGTTAAGTCCTAATGAATACGTTTGTAAAGTTCCATTGAGTTCCGTTCATAAATTTGGGAGATATATCGTGAACACTGGGTCTGCCTCAGAAATGTCAATAGTTTCTCTGTATAGCCATATAACTCATGAAGGAAGGCAAAATCGAAAATTTTTACACGAGCTAAACATCACCGTTGGGTATTTTCAAATTCATATTTAAAATTCCATTCGAATCTGTTCAGTATTTTTGAAGAAATCTCGTGTACACTGTGAATTTAAGCACGCTTTGCTATTTAAATGTCAGAAGTTTCCCTGTATTGCCATATAACTCATGAACGAAGGCAAAATCGTAAA
>NW_025935479.1:0-7299 GCF_000764305.2 Hyalella azteca | reverse complement strand
AGTTCAAGAGTCACGGCACCATTATGTTGTGGACCACCAGGTTCGCAAGAACTGTTGTCAGGAATAATAGTCTTTTCTCGTCAAGATATACTTAAAATCCAACACCACAACACAGATATAAAATTGGGCAAGGTTACAAAGTTAATCGAGACAATCTGGAACAAGACATATAAAGGCCGAATAGAGGGATCCTTACTGTCCGCTCTCTAAAATCCTAATGAATCCGTTGGCCCGATACCAGTCAGTAAAGGTACGATTCTCTCTAAAATAATCGTACCACTTTTACATCCTAATTAAAATACATCCTTTTCCTATACACTATGCATCAAGATATTACACATTATTGATCCTTAATAATTAACCTAGCCCTCTACACTGTAACCGCTGGCCCGCCCTGTGTTAAGTGTGCGTCCTGTTACAGTCACTCTCTATCCGGGAAATTGGGCAGAAGCCATCCATGAATCGTACAAAAATGGCAGTGAAACTGGCCAATTTCACCCATTCATATGGCCTTTTCCCAATTCTTTCAGAAAAATAAGAAAATCAGCCTTTATTGTTTGCGATTCTCGGAAATCACCCGTGAAATGATCAATTTTACCGTCGATTTTAGGGAATTTCAGCCCAATATTCCAAATTGCACTCACTGTTACTCCTGTATTATGTGATAACGGGTGTCTGTCCCGTCTTTGTGGTGCTGTGTGAATGTGCCTTGTGTGCTGCGGATCACACACGCCGTATATTATTTATATAACTTTATATTTCGGTCTTTGCACACAATTATATGGTGATAAACAATTTATATACTTTATTTCAATAACAAAATCTTTGCTTTTTCTTACTCGCGATGTAGGTATATTTTTTTGCTTAAGTTAGTGCTATGTTATTCTTGTTTTTTACGATCAAGAAATATTTTATTGTATGAATTTCAAGAGGAGCTATCAGAATTGAGATTTCCAGTCCAGTATAAAATTAAAATAACGTGAAAAATGGGGGCTTTAGCGGATTTTGATAATAATTTGCCATATTACCAGCATTTCTTATTGGGCATTGAATTTTCCAATCTTCTTTCAAATATCTCAACAATATTTAAACCGCGAATGGTTGATTGACAACCTATTCTTTTGAATTATTTAACATATCATACATCATTAATATCGACTTGTTGTTGTATAAAATCAGATGCTACGGTTATTACAGGTACAGTTATTCTGAACAGTGAGACACAAATGCACGACATAAGTCCCATTTGACCCATCGGGTTATGGAAATTACATTAAAACATGGAAATGTTGATAACCTGATGAAGATCGGAGGTCTCTTCAACCTAAATTAAACAACCGCGTGGATAGAAGAGGATTGTTGACAATTGATGAGTCATGACTGAACTCCTAAACAAAAAACAAAAGTATCCTCCTAAACAACTCAACTTGCGCCATTGAAATTCACGAAGCCAGTGCACAGGAATACAAATAAAATAATTTATTGACGCGGGAGAAAAGCCAAGTGAGTGCGACAGTTGTCTGCTGAAGGGCTGATTAACTAAATAGTGGCGTCATTAGGCCTATTTCAGGGAGGCTTCATCCCCCTAAAATATTCTTCAGCCTATCTAAATAATGTTGTGTTTCTTTATTGAGATTGTCATTATTTAAAAATGCTCTCCCATTAAATATAATGTGGCCTCTATGTTAGTTCAAATAATAATGATATAACCAGTCAAACTTAAGACGATTCTTCAAGCTTGAGACGGCTGATTAAAGCGCAAATGACTTCCAACCCCCAACCCCAAGCCACGGGTGAGCTCCAATTTCACGCAGAAATTCACTGATTTTCAAACAACTCCGCAAGATGAGGAGTTACTGGATTTTAGAGACAGGGGGAGGAGGGGTTAATCTTCTTAAAAGATATATGCTCATTATTTAATTCTTTAATATACAATATGCAGCATTTCCTTCTCGTTGCCTATTAGGCACAAAAAAATCAACTTTTTTTCACGAATAAATTTATTATAAATTTGATAAACATTTCTGGTGTTCGATCGAACGTAAATACTTCATTAATGTGCAAACTTTTCTAAATAGGAATTATGTCATTTCCCTTCATAAATTTCTCTTTTAGAATTGGTTTCTTCTTGAACACTAATATTTCATCATTTGAAATCACGAAAAAATTAAAAGTAATCATCAAACTCAACTTCACCTGTTTTTAAAAATTAATTCCATTTGATGGGTAACAAATCTATTTGAGGAGAAATAACTTTGTTTAAGAGAATTGATCAAGGCCTCACAGAACAGACTGAAGTTAGCAGCATAGTCTCAATGCATACAATTATTGGACGCAAACTTCACCCTCTTGTGCGAGAATAGACTTATCGATTCTTATTTTCAGAAATTTCCTATTCTATTCTCAAGAATTTCCTGTTCCATTTTCAGGAATTTTTTATTCTATTTTCATAAATTATCCATTCTATTTTCACGAATTATCTAGCCCATTTTCATGGATCATTTATTCTATTTACATGAATCATCTATTATATTTTCATGAATTATCTATTATATTTTCATGTATTATCTATTCTATTTTCACGAATTATCTATCCCATTCTCATTTATTATCTATTCTATTTTCACGAATTATCTATTCTATTTTCATGGACCATTTATTCTATTTACATGAATCATCTATTATATTTTCATGAATTATCTATTCTATTTTCATGTATTATCTATTCTGTTTTCAGGAATTATCCATTCTATTTTCACGAATTATCTATCCCATTTTCATGTATTATCTATTCTATTCACTCGAATTATCTATTCCATTTTCATGAAGTATCTATTCTATTTTCATGTATTATCTATTCTTCTGTTGACAGCCTGCAGCTGTTGACAGCCTGCAGCTGTTGACAGCCTGCACATGTTGACGGCCTGCAGCTGTCAACAGCCTGCAGCTGTTGACAGCCAGCAGCTGTTGACAGCCTGCAGCTGTTGACAGCCTGCAGCTGTTGACAGCCTGCAGCTGTTGACAGCCTGCAGCTGTTGACAGCCTGCAGCTCAATGGGTGGTCACGGTCACTGTCACGTGTCGCCCAATAAATTAATGCGCGATATCGGTGCTGAAATAAAACTTAAGCGGGCATGCAGCTCACAGCACTGCACCGTACTTCATTACTCTAGCGGGCTTTTAGTCTCCAAAATATTATTATTTTTAAGTTACTTATATATTTACGCTAAAAATTAGGTATCTCTCCATGACCAGCATAAAATATGAACTCAATGTTTGCAAAAATTATCAAATTGTTGCTTGAGTTATACGATCGTACGACCAAGAACTTTAATAGTGATTTATCTATGAATACTTGAATTTTCTGTTTACATTGCAGCTTATTTGGATTTTTGAACAACATCTTCAGCAGTTTTTAAATCGATATTGTTAGTTAATTGAGATAGGTAACTATTTTATTTCCATTAATCGCTCCACATCCCGCAGTCAGGATCCCTTGAAATAACGAGCGGCAAATTGTGCGTTATTCATATACCTTATTCATGTGACTTATTCATATAAAGTTTTCACAATGTTGAAGTGAACGTGTAACAAAATATACGAAAGGCAATTTAGAAGAAAATAACAGAAAATGTTTCGCAACAGGAGCTCGCAGCCACTTCAGATTAAGTTAGCTACCCATCATAGAGAGCTATTTTTAATATTACCTATTATGTAAGTTGATATATCACACATTTTCTACACGTTAGATTTAATAAATGTAAGGTTTATGTAGATGACATATTTTCGAGAAATTCGATATTTGTATGCCGTATCCGGAAGTGTTTGGAAAAAGAAATTATTTTCTCCAACCACTGTTGAAATAGTGGCACGGATGTCACTGCAACGCAGAAAGTGAAATTAAGTATAGATTGGTTAGTAAATAATAAATAAAGGCACAGAGGTAGATATGAAGAATACCTGTAAATACGGATTTCAAGATTTAAATATAAATAATAACCCTTCGCTCTTCTTGGAACGCTTTGGAAGGGCATGATTTGCTGTTATTGTGTTCAGTTCAACATCAACTGCATGGAAATGTTTTCGCATTATGAAATAGTTTAATAGAAGTCAGCTTCAGTAGCTTAGGAAGTTGAAGTCCTTTAATTCGTCTAACAAGACAGTAAAATGCAGAATTAAAATGACCGCACGATGGGACAGTTCATCCCCGAGGCATGACAGTTTATCCCCCCGAGACATGACAGTTCATCCCCGAGGCATGACAGTTTATCCCCCGAGACATGACAGTTTATCCCCGTGAGGCATGACAGTTTTGCCCACATCCTACAAGGCTTATCTATTAGAGGAATTGTTCACGTCAGAAACAGCTGAATTAACCGCTGCGATATCGCCTATTTCAAATATAATTAATTGCAAAGAATTTGAATTCTCTTGGCCTGTCCTTGGGTTATTATATATGTATATAGCGTTTTCAGCGTTTAGTAGGCCGGAGGCCTGTCGCCGATTCTCAACATTCAGAACACTCACAGTTCGTTGCGGTCTTGAACTCGCAACTCACTGCTTCAACTTTTCTTTGCTCAACCGCCCGGCCTCCATGCCGATTCTGACCAGAAACTGACGCACAGAGCTGGGATTGAATCCGCAGCTCTCTGCTCCAATCTTGTTTAACCACTGGGCCACCTTGCCACCTTGGCAAGGTGAACTGAAAATTACTTTAGCTACCAGTGACAACTTACAATGACGACTAATTTTGGTTACTTGCTACACGTCTTACTAATGTAATAGCTTTCATTTGCATACTTAATAAAGCTTATTCATAACTGAACCTGTTTCTTTACTACAAGTTGGTGCTACGATCTCATCAATAAGAAGACTGCATGTGATGTGAAGCGAATAAATGGAAGCAAATCTTGAATGTTTATAAAAATGCGAAGCGTGAAAAATATGAAATAACAGGCCGTTCACACGTCGCAACTCGCTGGCCAAAAAGATATTTTAAAACTCTGAATATGGAACTCGGTGTGTGGAACTCAAATTTTCTAGTTACTTATCAAACGTTTCACAAATTATAAATGAGTGTAAAGCGAGAATCATCTTATTTCCGCAAATAATCAGCTAAAATTCAATGTAGAATCTAGATTTAATGGAGATAGAGTATTCAAATTTTGAAATTTATACGAGTAAATGTGATGTTTTTCTTTGTGTGAACAATATGCTGCAAAACAGGCAGTTCTTCAGACCGCATACGGAATGAACAAATGTCTTACATAAGAGATAATATTTTTGGTTGAATTATAAATTATAATCTTGGGCGCCCTAAGGGGATATATTGTTCCGATTCTAGTCTTAATATGTTTTCTGGATCGGAAACACTATCGTCCAGACTTAAACATGTTACTTTGAACACGCAACATACACACTTATAGAATAAGATATATGCACATCACTCTTATGAGGCGCTGCTGCTCATAGGTTCATCACTCTTCTAATTATAATAATAGTAAGGATGATAATAATATTAATAACAATAGTATTAATAATAATATTGACGGTGTAAGCTTTAATTAGGCCATTAGTTCTGTCAGCGATTCTTAGCATCGTAGAACATTCACAGCTTGTTGCAGTCTCGAACACGCAACTCACTGCACCGATTTTGCTGCAGTTAACAGCCCGGCCTCCTCGCCGATTCCAACCATAACTTTTGCTTGTTGCAGGGATCGAACCCGCACTTCACTGCTCCATTTCTGTTACTCTGAACTGTTGTTGTGGACCACCAGGTTCGCAAGAACTGTTGTCAGGAATAATAGTCTTTTCTCGTCAAGATATACTTAAAATCCAACACCACAACACAGATATAAAATTGGGCAAGGTTACAAAGTTAATCGAGACAATCTGGAACAAGACATATACAGGCCGAATAGAGGGATCCTTACTGTCCGCTCTCTAAAATCCTAATGAATCCGTTGGCCCGATACCAGTCAGTAAAGGTACGATTCTCTCTAAAATAATCGTACCACTTTTACATCCTAATTAAAATACATCCTTTTCCTATACACTATGCATCAAGATATTACACATTATTGATCCTTAATAATTAACCTAGCCCTCTACATATTGCCCCCCACCAAGTGCAATACCCAATTGCACTTAAAAAAAACTAATCAAAACACATTACGAGAGCATTTGTGTAGAATCACGTATATCTATACACTATTTACAAAACAAAATGAACAGGATTACTTCCCCTAGTTCTCTTATTAATAAACTCCGTTTCTAAAAATCATGCTAAACATAAAGCTCTAATAAATTTGTACCAATTATTTTAAACATCACAGTCGGGTGTACATCTTATACTCTAGTGTTCTCGGTTGTACCCGAGGATACTCGGTCACTGGACCGAGAGAACGTGTAGTCCTGCGATACAAGGACGCATCAGTAGGTAGTTCCAACAAGACATCAGATGCTTCGTTGATAACCAGATCGTTCACTCTTGATTCTAACGGACTTCTACGTTGCCAAGTGTCTTTGTTCAATCTAAAATTTGTTACATTCTCTCTAACACTTTTCACATGACTACTCATTTTTGATAAAATATTAGATCGCGTGTCACTTTCGCTTGCATCTTCCGACATCAATACATCAGAAACATCTTTCACCCACGCATCATTCAAGATTTGCGACACTGTCCTAATCCTATCCACAAGCTCTTCTTGCACTGACAATGATTGTTCAAGCCATAAAAAGAAACTAGAGTCGCCGGTCAATGAACTATTAGTCTGTCGCGACTCACAAATACCAATAGACGAGAAACGGTCAGTTATATCTAAAACATTTCTGTCTAACATGAACATCGGAGATGATACTTTACATTGATTGTCGACAGGCCTACCGTTCAACATTACTTCCGCATCCTCATCATCAAAACTCCAATTTATAGCACTTTGTTCCAGAATCGGTCGTCGTTAAAATCTATTCGCTGAGTAGAAAGTAAAACATTAGAATATTTATCTTCAAGCAACTTAAACTCTAGCACATTCCTACGGCTAAAAATAGACTTATAAGATACAATTTCAGACATTTGCCCTAAATTATCATAAACAATAGGCTGAGATACATCAAGATTATCGCATTCTGTTTCGCCATCCGTAGACGATATACAATCTACCCGTACATTAGAGCATTGATCATCTTCGCTACTATCCACATCAACATCACAAACCGGAACAATATTTGCGGTTTTCAAGACATCCAAGTCAAGTAAATATTTAGGCGGATCAAACCAGGGTTTTAATTGCTTATG
>NW_025935478.1:0-590 GCF_000764305.2 Hyalella azteca | reverse complement strand
CAGGATAATTGCAGATATTTTTGTAATTTTGTTTTCGATTAAAATAATAAACGCAACTGTTCAGCTCATAAGTTTCTTAATTCCGAGCAGATCTGCATGAACACAACTAATTCTAAGCAAGTCACCGCGGAAGAAATCATCGCAAATTTTTACGTGGCTACGTTTTTGGTTGAATGAAATTTAAAAAAATTTAGTTAGGTCCCAACATGTTGAAATTTTTTAGAATTGGTAAAATTACTCTATTTGTTATTACATTACAGTGAACAGACTAGACGAAGCTATGCAGGATCATATCTTCAGCCTTGAAATGCCTAGCACCTAACGGACCAGGCAATAAGTGCAGCAGCTATCTCAATCGATCGTCAGTTATGGAAAGATCGGGTTCCAAAGGCCGGATCCCTTGTGAATAAAGTCACGAAAAGTACAAGAATCGGCAACAGGCCATGGGCCTATTTCTTCAGTGCCGACACTTCTATTTTATTCTATATCTTAGGATAACATATCCTAACCTAACCTATCTTAATCTAACCGAAACCTAATTTTTCGGAAGTTTATTTTCATAAAAAATCAGCAATGTAAAAATTTGCGAA
>NW_025935477.1:19936-21371 GCF_000764305.2 Hyalella azteca | reverse complement strand
TCAACCACACGCAACCACACTCAACCGCACTCAACCACACTCGACCACACTCAACCACACTCAACCACACTCAACCACACTCAACCTCACTCAACCACACTCATCCACACTCAACCACACTCAACCGCACTCAACCGCACTCAACCGCACTCAACCACACTCAACCGTAGAATCTCCTGAAGCTGTACTGCCCGACGCTTCATATCAACAGGGAATCTCCTGATTAAATAAGAAAAAAAAATAAAAAGAAAAGAGAGACGTTTCTTATCGTCTCATATCCTTTAAAGTTGGAGATTCGGAGTGATTACTCCACCAATTTTACGTTACGATCAGGTTCAGGTTCAAGATACCGGTATTCATTTACTTATCGTTTTGTCAGATGCTCGCCGAGTGGCACTTGATTGGCACGTAAGAAAAGGATCTCTTTTTGGAAAGGTTACGGCAAAATATAGTACAAAGAGAGGGTTGTAATGAAACACAATTTCATATTAAATTGAGAAATTCAAGTTCACATCCTACATTAACAAAAATCTCTAGTACATGAAAAAGGTTTGCTGAACACAATAAAAGTCCAAAATCTATCAGTTAAATCATCATCATGGTAAATCATCTAATTTTATCAGAAAAACGTTGATCCGCTGCCGTTCCGTTGAGCCGTACGACCGTTGTAAACGACCGTATTGTACACGCGCACTTTGCGGCCATAGGTTGAGCGGCCGTACCGTTGCTGTATTCTCGCGTCCGCTTTCACAGTTGCTCTTTCTTCATGGCCGTATTTCTCGCGCTATCGTGATGTCTCGCGGCCGGTCTAACCGTAGAGTTTATGATGACCGTACTTCGGAATAGTGGTGCTCGTCTTCATAGTCGATGAAAATACTCCAACTCCGTTGTCGTACTGCGGTCGAGATGACTGTGACCGTACCGCTTCTTCTGATGAAAATAGTGACCGTACTGTTGATAATTCTTGATGATATTGATAATTCTTGATCTTGAATAATATATACCGATGATAATTCTTGGTGTAGAGCTTGGAACTTAGATCTTCTGATGACGTGCGTTATAATCGTTGTACAACTCGTGGCTCTCTCGCGTTGTCTCACGGCTGAGTAGCAGCCGTAGTGTTGATGTTGATTTTCTTGACGTGCTCACCGGACTCTTGGCTGCTTCGATAAGTCTGGGTTTCTCGCGACCGTCAATCGTCAATGTTCGAAAACGGTAACACCGCCGGCCTCACGGCCGCAGCCGTTACGTCCGCTAACTGCAGACCGTACGTGCGCGACGGTCACCTCCTGAGAACCAAAAACCCTTGGCGCCAATTTTGAGGTCCTTATATACGCAGTGTCGCGCACCGTTAAGCCTATACCCTCGAAGTGACGCCGCGACGGTTGTGAGTTCCACAAGGTCAGCACCTTTGATACCCTCGCCGTTTCAAACT
>NW_025935477.1:0-18728 GCF_000764305.2 Hyalella azteca | reverse complement strand
GCACGTGTTGTTGAGAGAGGCACGTGGAGTTGCACGTGTTGTTGAGAGAGGCACGTGGAGTTGCACGTGTTGTTGAGAGAGGCACGTGGAGTTGCTCGTGGAGTTACCCTGTAAGAAATTACCACTCTCCGATGCATTGAATTTTACCTGCGACCTGACTCTTGGACTACGCATCTTCAGCGTCCACAGGCTCCTAATCCTTGTTAAGACTATTATTCTACCGTATTATAATTTTGTGTAAATGTGATTTCTAGCAGGATATATTTAACTATTTATTACTTGTGTATTAACTAGGTAGGATTTATCTAAGGCTCACCATAATTTACGTTTGGGGATAACCTCCATTTGGGACGTTTAAGGTGGATATAAATTAACTTTGGTCATTTACTTAGGGTCTTGTATAGGTAGATGGAGGTTTAGGGTTTCATTTCTCCTCTAACTTTTTCTCGTGCATTTGAACCTCCTACTGTCCTGCCTGTCCTTTCTGGTGAGCCTTCCTCCTACTTTACACTCCTCTTTCGTTAGGGTTTCACTTCTTAAGTCTGGCAGTTGTAACTACAGTTACAAAATCTACGGATAGATTTAGGTGTTCCATTGGACATTGCTCTCCTTTGCTTAATATGATATATACTGCCGTAATCATTGCATTTGTCACGCTTTGTGTACGCCAGATCTACACATTGCATAATCTTGTTTAATTTCGTCAACAGTATGATCTTCTCCGTTCCTGTGACGCCTGCTGCTCTTACCTGGATCTAATTCTGAACATTACAATTTTGATGTCCAGTTTACCTAAATTCTTGAGCTTGGTCTTACCGCTTAACTTACTCCTTGGATGAAAATTTAATTACCAAGAAAACTTACGACGCCTCCCGTGGATGAAGACCCAATTCAGGAGATCCAACATTGAATCTGTTCTAAAGAAATTTGATGGTTCTCTTATTATAAATCTTTACTTAACCTATTATGTGGCGAATTGAAAAAATCCTTACAACACGCGTTGATGTGAAAACAATTTTCAGGATCGAACAATATTCTTCAGATGACGTTGGTTTATCAGGAAGGAAGTAATTTAATTCAAGGAAGTAATTTAATTTATTAAAGACGTTTTGAATGAGACAACATTCATTTTCAAGTTATTTACAATATTCAAGTTTCGATGAAAATAAGTACATAATACACGTATATATGATACAACACGATAATTGGGAACCGGGAAATAATTCCGAAAACATTTCAAGGCTCAGAAAATCCAGTAGTTATGAGATGGATAGCTGGAGTCCAAACCGTAGAGATAAGGGCGCCAGCTATCGTCGGACGGATATATCGGGCCACTGCAAGATGACGATGCTGGTGGGTTCCTCGAGCACAGTGGGAGTTGTTGTCAAGGGTGTCATGGAGCCTGTTGAATAAGTCATGGATTTTGAGATGAAGTTACTTGATTATAATACTTTGAAACCTGGTCTGATTGCGAGCTTGTCTCAGGACTCAGGTGGCAAGAAAAACGGCTGCTCAGTGTCAGTACAGAGGTATAAGCTACGGCGTCGACCGTACGTTCGGTGAACTAAACCGACGCGTTACACTATGCCACCAAATGCTTCCTCAAACTCGTCATTATCGTTACGTTCCGTATTCCACCAACCGTGCGCAGACCTCACTCGACAGCTCCCAACGACGCACTGGCGTCTGCGGACTGTTAACCAGATACTGTCCTCGTGTATAGGCTCTCAGCCGGCAAAACTGGACTCGCCGCGAGTACTCGGAGCGCATACAAGCCCCGTGTATAAGTACATTGTAGGGAGTTTGGTACGAACAAACGTTTGGCACGAGTTAGACCTTAAAACGGACTCATACAGCGCGGCCAGCATTACCACGTCTTACAAATTCTTGACATGGATTTCTAATGTGATCTTAATCTCACCATGTTTAGGTGAATAGAGTTTAAAACATCGTAATAAAATGAGAAGATGTTGCAGCAGTTTGGCATTAAAACAATTAATAATCATGATTCAAACTGATGGCCGCGAGACCGGCCGCAAGTCCGGCCGTAAATTTGTCCGAGACGTGGACGCCGTGTTCATGTGTGCGGCTGAGAACTGTGTGGCGGATAAGGAAATTCTCTGATTGAATGCTTGATAGATTAAATGCTAATATAATAAATAAAATATAGAGAAATAAAATGAAATAATAATATGTATACTTATTCTTGCACGTGATATTTTGTTGGTCAAATGTTAACATGGCTTCAAAATTTACCTGGAAGAACGAATGTTGAAAACCTGATTGCATTCACTACAATTTCCGTACTTGCGTACGCATGGTGCGGAAGAGTTATTTTCAATGGAAGCTTTGTTGTGAGTGAGGCTGTTGGCCATATATGTATCTTATAACACGACTGCCAAAATAGCCTGAATTCCTCCGATGCGGCTCCTTTAAACTTGAATAACTTAAGTTACAGACATGACAGTGACATTGAAGGTTGTGCGCTGCTCTTGTCAAAGTAAGTTTTGCAGGATTCTGACATGGAATTGGAAACCATGACTGCAAGCTGCAGCATGAGCCTCTTGCCTCCTTTCCCAATTGGAAATTTAAGCCTTAAGGTAATGAACAGGAGCAGTGGGAGTGGAGGTGGATAAGGTCACCGCACCCATCATTGTAGTGGCGTTCATAATTTAACTATTTACCGGGCTTATCCTGTATGCTGAACGATTTTGACACAAGAGATAACATGCAGGCTGCAGCACCATATTACAATTAGCCTATCAGCATTGACTTAGATTAGGTTGATACAATAATCATTCTAACATCTTCTGCAGCTGCAATTTTTAATAAAATTATTAAACTTTTAACCTTGCCTTCTAATCATTTGTAACCATAATATCAGTTTGCTGATATAATTGTATTACTACTTGCAAAAATTTTCCTGAAAATAGGTATTAAAAATGACCGCATTGACAAAAGTGCATGTGTTAGCATCCGCTACTGCTGCAGCGCTGTCCCATTTAGAAAAGACCCATTTCAATCCGTTTGTATCCAATATTTTTTAAATTGAATACCTACAGTTTTAAATACCAATTGCACAGTGGTGAGGATTTTTTTTTTGTATATCCCCTACTCCCAATTTAAATACCTAATTTAGGCTACATTTGGCTAGGTTATGTTCCACTCCTTTCACCATTTTAATTGAAGACAGGAGGGCATGAAAATAAAAAAAATCGTTGCCGCAGCTCAATGAGCATTTAAATGCCTGTTTCAATTTTATATCTATTGGTACTTATGAATTGAGAAAAAAATCAGGGCAAAGTGGCGCCGAGGTGGCTACCCCATGGCAAGAAAAACTAATGGGAAAAATATCCAGTAAACATTTCTGTCTGACCAGTCGCATTGACAATTTTGGGACAAATTTTTTGAATGAATTTTCATAGCAGGTCTAATAAGCATAAGTGAGTCATTTCTATCATGACAAAGTTAAGAACAAAGCTATTTATGGACAGTACTTTTTCTGCGAGCACTGCCGGAATTCATTTAGATTTTAAATAGTGTGATAGTGCTAATTTTTAGCATGTTTCATATGCACCAGTTTTGATAATAGAAACCAAGCTTGACCCTTTCAACAACAAAGCTATATATTCAAAATATACTACTGCCAGTGCTTAGGGTAGTAGTAGTGTAACCTCATGACCACTTTTATGGCCGGGCTTGCAGCTGGTCTCCAAGTTTCAGTGAGCCTAAAATGTCTCTAATTGATCAATGCAGCCAGCAGCTTGATGAAAATTTGCAAATGCATTTAGTAAGACCTAACAGCGATGTTTGGGCCATGATATGTTTTTCAATTTTGCTTTCCTTTGCAAGTTGTGGTCCTAAATTTGCAGTGAGCCTAATATATATCTTATCCTTCTGCGCAAGCTTTCCCCGTATTATATTACTAAATATTACTAAAAAGAAACGGCAAAAGCATAAAAAATGATCACAATATACACTTCACCGTTAGGCCCTATTGAACATGTGTGCGAAGTTTCATCAAGATGTATTCTTTATTTTGAGAGATATGTTAAAATTTATTGTCTAATTAATTTGTTAAAGTTGATACGCTTATCGTTTGTCGCGTGTTAAGAGGCAAAGTCGACGCTCGTTAGCTCTATCTTAGAGACTATTGCTTTAACCTTACCAGAGTGAAGACCTCTTGCTCAAACAGTATTATTACTTTTGTTAACTCTTGCTTATCTGTTACTTAATTTGAGTTTGTGCGAGTGTGTTTTTCATTTTATTTTGTTCAATTTAATGCATGTTATATTATTCTTGAATCATACATTATTCTTGAATCATACTGAAATCCATTGCGGTATAACTTTGATTCCATTAATTTTAGGCTTAAGTTGGTTTTCTGTCTTATTCAGATGAGAATCAACCCCACCGCCTCTACTTGGTCTTCAACTCTGCCGTTTCTTATTTTTGAACAGAACTTCTTGCTTATACGTTCTGTTGCCACCGGCAATATATGGTGAGAATTGGAGAGAGAGACATATTCACCTGAAACAGTGACTCGTTCTATTTAAATCAAATATTGTGTTCTAGACTTCTAAACGTTCGAACTTGTACTTATGTGCGTACGTATTTTACTACAGTGCACGAGTTCCTCATCGCGCTTCGTGCTTCTAGTTTCCTCCTGGCTTCGTTCTGCGAACCAATTCTCTTTGCGGAACCACAATAAAAGTTTCAACGCTTTCTTTGTTTTTTGATTCCCAATTGTACCAAAATTCAATTGTCAAAATTCAATTGGCGTAAGGTTCACTGAAACTTGTAGACCTACTTTGTGTCAGGCCGTCAATGTGTCCATGAGGTATATATGCATGCAAAAATGAAGCTGACACAAAATTAAAATAAAAAGCTATAAATAAAGTTAAAAAAAATAATTATATGTGCCAAATTTGATACAAAATCTGGCATGCTGATTAAAATTGCAGCAGAAACAAAAATACCCGGTCATGATTGCACAAGGGCATTGTAAGTGAATAGTTTCGTTTTTGATTTGGTAAAGTTCACTTTCAATTCCATAAACTTATGCATTGAAAACGTGCTATGAAACTTTGTTCTGTAAGTTTCTTTCAAAAATTGTACACAGTGTTGGACAATATATCAATTGCGAATAATCCCTCAATGCAAAGCTTATTCTAAATTAAGAATCAAATCAAAAACAAAATCCAGAGTAGAGCGTATAGGAAATGAATGAAGGTCTCCTCTATGGCACAAAAGAGCATCTTTCTGGAAGGAGAGAACGAGTTCGACTTCTAAATCTGATCTTCAAACGTGAAGTGTTGAACAATGGGTGTCAACGTGTGCTGTGTTGTTGCCAGTAGTACGTTTTGAACTGGCGCCATGTGGGGTTGTCGATCACTGCGCTGCCAGTCCCAAACTTGCATTGTTGGCTTCACAGGGCAGAACCTACAAACGTTGGAGCCAGAGATATGTAAAATCTATTTTTTAATGGTAATTCATTTGTAAACTGAGTTATATTTTACAGTTTACCATCGGCATTCATAAAATGTTGAAGCAATGCAAATGTTTAATTTGTGTTCAGAAATTGTATGTTGACCCTAGAAAAAAAAACATGTTCTCAATTTCCACTATGATTCTGGGCAAATGGAATCAGAATGCCCAAATGGAAATTTTATATCCTTGACAGTTGTAAATTCTAAATTTTGTGCTTGCAACAAAATTGGGCTTCAGCATACCGTCAAACTGGATAATAATTGGGACAATTTAGAGCTTTTTTGTTAATAACTTATTGCCATGAAACACTTCATAAACAAGTTTGGGCTTATTTTAGAGGTCTTTGCGAGGGCTATTGTATGACATCTCCAAAAAAATTCTATAAGCTCTTCATAAGGTACCAGATGCCAATTAAAAGCGTGCCAAATTACCCCTGGAAATGTTTAAATTTAGGACACTTGAATTTTCCATTACATGGTGGGCTTGGTGGCATTCTAAATGCCTTCTAAATGATCATATACCTATGGAATTAAGGAGCGCTTTGACCAAAATAGGAGCGCTCTCCATCCAAAATGAGTGGGATGGACTGGACGGGTGCCTAACAGTGCTCCAGCACTTGAATAACATCCATTTCCTTAACAATTAGTACTCTCGGAAGGCGAGGGCCCTCAAATTGCACGCCCCCTCATCGAGGGTGGACCCAGCCGACCTGGTGGATCTAAATGACCAACAAGTTCCTGCAATTTCAACACCATTAGTTTCAAGCATGCAGAGTGTACTCATTCCTTGCTAACTGTACTCCGAAGTCCTCCTCTCCCTCCATAGATGATATAAAATAGATGACATTTTCTGTGATTTGTATTTGTTTTTTCTTTATTGATATGTTATAACCATATCCAAACATTTCTGCATTATTGATGTGATTTTACTGTAGCCCTTGGGCATTGGCAACAACCTTGTCTACTGCTTACAGGACTGCTTACAGTCCTTGTCTGTAAGCTTACAGGACTGGGTTTGTTATTCTGCACTATTTTGATTGAATAAAGTGGATTCACTATAACAAAAAAGATTGTAAAAACATACCTGAAACAAAGGAATATTCTGGTGACAACCTTCATATGTTCTGGAGAAATAAATCATAGTGTAGGTTAATTACTTTTCATCCTGTGTTGCCTGGTGCACAATTCTATCTATGGCATTCTATGCACAATTTTGTTATGACTGATGATGCATTAATTTTTTGTTAGATGAATGTATTTTTGCTTAGCAAGGTAAATGTAATCAAAATTCTTTGTTGTTAATTGATTTTTTATTAACTGGAGCCTTTGCTAACCAAGGTTCTACTGTAAACGTCTTTTTAGGGGTGGCCTGTATTACCCTGGTGGATGTCCATTATTACCCCATTTGAAATGGCTGCCATTTTGTTTTGGCTTGATAAAAATTTTGCCTATGAAGTTTTAAAGGCAACACCTATCTGCAAATTTCTTTCCAGCAAAATTTTTTAATACAGCAAATATTTTTTTCCTACAGACCTTAGCAGAAGTATACTTTTTCAAAATATTTTTCACGGAAGTAAGATGTACATATCAACATTTTTTAGGAATTTTATAGAGCTAGTAAATGTACGATTTCTTAACTTCCTTTATGCTACATAGATAGGTAAAATTTTTAAATTTATGCCACTATTTTTAGTTTTGAATTATTTAAATTAATTTCACTGTTATATCATTTTTACGCTGTGGCGAAGGACTGTCTCAATTTACTCCGCCCATCCCTTATCACCCTGTTTGATGTACGACAATGGATTTAGGAGGACTGTCTGTGTAATATCATGGAATAATCATGGCAAACCAGAAATTTTTTAGAATCAGTGGGCATGTGCAAGAAAAATTGTAGGTATGTGCAAGAAAAAAATAAAAGTGAAAAAGCTATGAATTTCTTCCCAAACATAAAAAATGGACGATGGATCATGGATGCTTCAGACTCTGATCTCAGTGATATTGAATGATGACTTAGACCAAGTTAAGGGGAGTGTATTGGTCAAATGGTAACATTTTTATTTACAGACGGATCACTGTGAAATTTGGTACTAATGTGTAAAACAGAAATCTAAGAATTTTTGTTCATGTCAATTTTAGAAAAAATTATAGAAAACGTGGAATTCATAGAAAACCTTGCAAAGGAGGGTACTTTAGAAATCTATTTCCTACTTGGATTTTCAAGCTACAACATTGAGACACATATCATTTGATGCATAGAAACTATATCTTGTTTTTGTGGGTGGGGGGATTTTTTTGTCTGTTTTTTTTTTATTCACCCCTCCCCCTTTTTGCAAAATATAATCCAAATTATAATGATATTTCAAAAAAGCTACAAACTTTCTCTAGATCTTTTCTTTACGATTCGAATGGTATATCTCTCAATGCTGTAGCTTGAAAACTGTAGGAGATAGATTTGCAGTGAGAGGAGGTGCGAGTGTTCAGGAGTTGGCATTTATCATCACTAGGAAACTAAAGTTAGGCATTATTTCTTTTAGAAGTCTGTCAGAAATGCAAAGTATGATTGCATGAGTACCTTATTGCATGATAGCTCGGGGGTGACAGAAGCTCTGCCCCAACAGAGCGCTCATTTATCTGAATAGAGCTAATTTTGCCCCTTAGGAATTGAAGGCGCTCTGCACGCAGCGTAACCCTTTCGCGATCTGTCGTGAACGCATCAATCGACATACAGAGATGCTTTTGGTACTGTTGAATGCATCAGAAAAGCAGCTTTAAGATGAACCTAAAATCCTGAGAAGCCAAAATTTTCGATTTTTAACCGAGATGCTCTCCTTAAAGTAGTTGAGACTTGAGTTGTGTCAGGGGCTGCACTGCCACCCACTGGGCTAGAGCCTAGGATGGAGGCAGGGTTTCTGCCCTGTCCCTCCCGAATATGTTAATAATATTCAACATGTTGATATATACAGTGCTATCAATAATATTGCTAATCAATATTAATACATAATAAATACATGATGAATAAATAATAAATAAATATTAAATAATTAATAATAGTAATGAAATAATAATACTAGTACTAGTAGTACCAAATCACCAAATGCCATTGCTGGTGCCATTCACAAAGGGGTGTCACTCATCATTTTGCAACTTCCACCATCATTATGTGACTATCGGCTGAGCTCTAACATTTAGAGAGCATGCTCTAAGAACTGTTTTCCCATTATCTTTCATTACAGCCCAATATGATATCAATTTTTTTAGCACAAAGTGGCACCCTTTGCAAATCCCAGCCAAGCAAGTAGAAAAAATTAATTTGTCAAAAACAAGATGCTGTCATCATAATTCAGGTTTTTTGTTCGTTTCCAAACACGAGCCACTCAAATCAAGCTGCCAGTTGGGCAGAATTTTCAAAACTAAATGCCTCCCTTGTACTGGAATGAAAACTGCCATTTTGGTAGTTCTGTTGTGGGCCATGCCAGGTTTGTGCATATACCTAGAATCAGTTCATTTTTATTTCCTCAACTACTAAAGATTTAAACCAATATCTTATGTAAGATAATGCTGGTGTCCATGATACTTTGCTGGTCTACTTATAGCACTCAGAATTGAACTTTAGGAAGAGGCTAAGAAAATCTCTGTTTTGTCACTATGCTGCAAAAGGAACTGCAGGCAGGAGGTTTATAAAAATGGTCTGGAATGTTTGAAAGAACCTTAATAGTTGGCATTATTGCCATTTTTAGCACATCGTATTGATTATAAATATAGAGGTTTGAAATAATAGAAATGTATTTAACAAATTTATTTGAATACCAGAAAAGTTGTATTCATTTATTTAAATAAGAAGCTTCAATTCAAATTTGAATATAGTTGTCCCAGTGGACAGTTCAAAGTTTTGGGAATTGCATTTGATATGTTAAAAATCATGCAATGGAGTTTGAGAGGGCAGGTTAATACATTTAATATCCTATTGCTTCCAGTTAGGATAGAATGTTACCATGATACTCAAGCCTAGCTACAAATCATTCTGGAATACAATAATGCTAAATAGGGAGTTTAGGCATCTAATTGGATGATGTCTTACAATAAAAACTCAATAATTATCCCGTTACTAAAACCAGGTAAACCTGGTAACCAGGGCTCCTCGTACCGCCCCATCTCCCTCCTTTGTCCAGTTGTCAAGATCCTGGAACGCCTTATGCTCCCATACATCTCTGATTCTCTCATCAGTTTCTTCGCAACATGGCTTTAAACCAGGACACTCGACAGTCGCCGCCCTCCTCCCGCTCGCGCACCGGATTGCGATGGGCTTCAATTCACGCCGTCCCCCAGCACGTACAGTGGCAGCTGCGGTCGACCTATCAAAAGCTTTTGATAGTGTCGACCACCCTCTCCTCCTTAGCATGATCGGGGCCTCAGACCTACATCAAAATATGGTCCGCTGGCTGTGCTGTTACCTTAGAGGCAGGATGGCTTCCTGCCTCTATCCGAGAACAAGGTCCCCCTTCAGAACTATCCATTCTGGAGTCCCCCAAGGGTTGGTCATCTCACCAGCCCTATTCAACTACTTCATCTCGGACATACTGTTCCGACCTCTAACATCGCCTCATATGCAGATGACCTTACTATTTTTGTGTCGTCCCCGAGACTCGTCGCCGCGGAGGCTGACCTCTCTGAGCTTCTCCGGGGCGTCTCAGACTGGTCGACCGCCAAGAAACTGGCCGTGGCTCCGGGGAAATCCTCAGTCACCCTCTTCACCCCCGACACTCACCAATCCCGTCTTCACCCCTCTGCAACAATTTGCAATGGCATCATCCCCTTGGACAAAACCCCCAAAATCTTGGGGGTCACTTGGGATACCCATTTTACGTTCTCTCCTCATGTCAGAGCCATAGCCACCAAAGCAACAGGCTCTTTACGCATGTTAAAAGCCCTGGCCGGCACCAACTGGGGCTTCTCCAAGGAAGACATCATTGCCACATACCGGACAATTACTCGCCCAATCCTCAATTATGCTGCCCCCATGGTACCCAGTCGCCTCACGCACCGCAATTGCAAGTCTCCAAATCATCCAAAACTCAGCCTTGAGACTAGCCACCGGCTGCCTCAAGATGGCCCCAATCGCCCATCTCCACCATGAGACCGGCGTTCTCCCCCTGTCCGCCCACCTGGACCTGGCCTGTGCTTAATTTCTCGCCAGCGCCCTCCAGCCTACTCATGCTTCTTTCAGCATCGTCTCCGCTCCCCCCAGAGACCGCACCATGAAACCTTCACTCAAGACAAGATTCGGCCACCTTGTGGCGCCTTTCCTCGCCGATGGCATGATGCCCGACGGTGCCTATGGAGTGGCAAAACGCTCCCTCCGTAGGGAGAAAGCCACCCGTGTTGCGGCAACGGCCGTTAACAACGCTGTCCTTACAGCCCCACCACCACCGATTGCAGCAGAAGAAGCGTCGCTCCCTCGCCCTTACTGCTCAGCGCTATCCCAGCTATGCTCGGGATACTGCAGCTCCCTTGCATCCTACACCCACAGGGTCGGATGCTCCCTTGGCGCCGCTTGCCCGGACTGCGGGGATCCCCTCCAATCCGTCCAGCACCACTTTGCCTGCCCTGCCTTCCCCACGCCCCTCAGCGTCTCATCATTGTGGGACAACCCCGTGGAGGCGTCGACATTCCTTGCCACCCTCCCTGCTTTCGCCCACCTTCCTCCTCTTCCAGTGCCGCCCCCCCCCGACCGCCACCAGAGCCTCCGCCCACGCAAGCGCGACGTTTGGCGCAAGAAACAACAACAACATGTCTTACAATCCTGTACCTAAACAAACAATGAAGTGGTAACTACTGAAAACTGTTCAAGTAATTATCAAAAACTGCCATAGTAAATTCCTTGGTCCTAATGATCAGTTCTACCTGTTACTTCTATATAAAAAATATGCATCCAAAAATTACTTTTTAAAGACAACACTTCTAAAGAATCCAGTGTCTCTGATGTTACACATCTACAATGAATTTCTAATTTTATTATCAAATATTCAAAAAAATTAATTTTTTAATTCTATTTTTAAAATTTAATTTTTTTTAAATTTTCAAAATTATTCATTCTGTCAATTGATGCATGCATTGTTTCTGACTTTACTCAAATGTGCAAAATTTCAGATCGATGGAACAGGTAGAAGTGTGTCAAATATCGACTATAAGAATTATAGCAGACAGACAAACAAACAAGAAGTGAAGTTAACGAGTAGTGTTGTAAAAAAAATCAGTGACAATTAATGAATTTGATGAACATGACCAAATGTATCATAAAGAAATGTTTCTATGGTTAAATCACGCTTGTAATTGAGGTCTCTGCCCCAGCTAGTGTGGAAAACATGGCCTCTCAAACTGTCATGAAACATATATGCCATTTGAGCCATGACTTGAGCATTTCCAACATTTTTGGAGCCACAAAATTTTCACTAGATGAATTGCCTCCTATCTAACTGTTAACAAAAGTGCACAATCAGGCTGCAATGTTATAAATTTATAAAAAAATGTATCGTGGAAAATTCCAATCACGCTCTTGAACCGTGGACCTAGCTGGAAAATCTGGCAAAAGCCACCATGTGGTATATGAAATGCAGTTTATTTCACCTGTTATTATGAACCTTCCTCATCTTTTTCAATATAAAATATAGACAACAAATTTTTACTCATTATTTTCGAAAATTGCCTGCAAAATGATTTTTGGCTTTTTGAAGCCATTAATTTATGGAATTGTTCCACAGGAGCATATACCAAGCACCCAGGTATGGAATAAAACAACTGTGTAATTCTTCTACTTCTTCTCATTAGTCCATTTTCATGGCAGGTTCTCTGCACATACAGAAATGCATCAGATGGCAGAAAACACATCATTTAAATATAATTAAATATACAGGCTAGTCAGACATGACTGAGCAAGAAAGGCACTTGGTGAGAAGAACTCGTTCAGATTCTAATTTGGCTAAATGTAATTATCTTTTATTGAAAAATAAGTTACCTCAGTGTAGTACAACATCAAATTTAAAATGCAGCTTCAGATAAATATATTGGTCAAAGAAACCAGTGCAAACTGCCTGGCCAAAAAGTAGTGAGCAATTGAATGACATTGGCAAGTTTTTCATGAGAAATTATAACAATGTAGATCACATGGAGGGATAGAAAATAACTATACAAAAACAGCAGCAGGGCTAAGAATGGCTACAGTAACTTGAAAAATCATATCAAATAGTGCAGTGATTATTGATCAGTAATACATTACAAAAGGAGGCAAAAAAATTTTGCATGACCATTTCTGAAAAGTCACTAATAATTGCAAATATACAGACCACATTTTCTGCAGCAGAAGAGGTAACGCAGAATTAATTCCATTCGGACAGGTTGTGAAATGAAAAAAGCAACATTTAATCTTATTATCAGAACATGTTTGCTCACATTATTCATGTTATCATCAGAGTGCTTAAACATTAAAACTCTTCAGAAATATGTAAGATATGCCAAGCCTTAATCAAGGAGAAAAACTAGAGCTCCTGGCCACTAGTAGATCCTACTGATTTTGCTACCTTGGTCAGGAACAAATTTACTGCAACAGGTAATTATGAGCAGGAAATTAGAAAAAACTGCTAAACTGTAAGTCACAATATTGACTTCTGCTCACATTATTATTTTGCATTCTACTTGACACTGATTTATTTTTGTCCTCATTCATGGAGAACGCTTTTATTGCTAAGAAGCATGCGAGATTCTGAATTAACTCCAAACTACAAATTTGCAGCATGAGCAGATACAAAGGAAAGGCAAATTTTAATGCTGGGAATTATCTGGCACAACAATTCCAAGCCATGAATGCCTTTTCCAGGTAGTGAAAAACCATTTTGGGCTGCAATCTCAATGGCCAAGCTGTGCACACATATTATTCCAAATCTCTAATTTTATCCTAGAAATAGCTATACATACAAGCATTTTTCTTGATTTTTTTTAGAGACGATTAAGCATGTGATGACTTGTCCAGGGTGTTGCAATACAATGATTCTTGCATTTGAGCGAGCCAATGGTGGTCAAAGTACAAGATAAATAATGCAGAAATTTAGTAAAATTATAATTTATTTAACAATTGTATATGATACCATTATTGTATTGCCTTAGTGCCCTGGATAACTGACCTATCATCCCTCCCTCATATAGTTGCAACTACCAGGATGGACAATGACAACAACAGCTATGGCCTGTTGTGGCATACAAAATAATAATTATTAACTCTAAGCCTCTTTCAAATCACCTTAATGCCATATTTTAGAAAAATATTACTGTTTTGTTGTGCAATGATTTGTCACACCATGACATGCCGCCTATATACAGATCATCCGTTTTGTGCCACCAAGAAGAATAAAAGCTGAGCTTGAATTTCAGCTGAGCAGAAAAAAAAATTTGTAATTCAAGAAAAAGTTCAATGTCAAATAATTTATTGTTACAATACGGAAGAAGTCAAAAATCACTATTATTCACTATGACTTGGCATATCCTCTCAATGGTTTCTATAATAGCTTTCAATAAAAGTAGTTTTAACATAACATAACATAGTGATCTCGGCGCTGCAGTGTAGGCCTGATGTGGCCTGTCGCCGATTCTTTTCCTTTTCGTGCCTTGTCTTGAATCAGTTCTGACAAAGAAATAGCCTGTTCAAGAATGTGTGCAAGGATAAATATGTATGACTTTTATTGCTACCAGTACTATTGAACACATTATTGTGTTACAGTCAATTATTTAAGTCAATAGATCTATTCCAAAATGACCAATAAATGAATAAATGTTGCCAGATGATTAGTTGATTAAGATATAGTTACTAATGTGATGATGAAGAAAAAATAGAGCTCATTTATTTCAACACCATCAATATAGCACCTTAATTTAGCAATGTTTACATTGCTATGTGTATTCAAAAATATTGTTAGCATTATTCTGAGCCAAAAATGATCTCTGAAAATCATGGCTTTGATGTCTATGCTGTGGAATTTCACGTATATTTCCAGACAATTTCTATTGCCATTAAATATAACATATTCAAATGTAGCCATGTTGTCTGCATCAAATATTGCTGATGCATCCATAAAGAAATCAATTATGTGCTTGAGTAACTTGTGACAAAAGAATTTTGTTGCATATGTTAAAATTAAAGCCTACTTATGAACATCTGTTGCACTTTACAACTTCTTGTATCCCTCCAGTGTTATTACCTTTGCTCCCAGCATTATAGATTAAAAACTTCAACCTCGGTGATTCAAAAGTAGCATCACATTTGGTAATGGCTCCCATTAAGAAAAAATGCAGTGTTGTGCTGCACCAACTCTCTGATGCTGCAGTCAGGAGTGGCAGATGCCCTGAGCAGAGCCTCACTCAAGCATTGCCTGGTGGCAGTGAAGTAAATACTGAAGGTAAGGAAAATGCCACTTGCCATACTGATCAACTCTTATTCTGCAAGGAAGAACTGAGGTTATGTCAATATATTTTAATGAAATTTCATCTGTATTTATTTCTTTGGAGTTCCAATGCAATATTTGATAACTATGTGTGTGAATTTATTACCTCATAAGTCTCACTCATCTGAGAGATATTAATTTTTTCCTACAGCTAACAGGACTCATTAATTTGGTGAGCATTGTATTGACTATGAGATATCTTGCTCATTAGCCAATTGGTATCAGTACACCAATATATATATTTTCCAGCCTTTGGAAAGGTTGATCCTCCACCAGTCCTTGAAGTTCCTGTTATCTACATCAAGGAGGAGCCTGAGGATGAAACTGAGTAAATATCTATCAAAGAGGAACCATTATTTATGGAAATGAGGTAGGTGGAGTTGATATGCAAATAGATGTTTAGCACAGCATTTAAAATTATTACTTAGATTTTTCTTGAAAAATTTGCAAAATTATATTGCCATAATCAAATTGCAAGTTAGGCATCAGGAGACAAATCTTAACCCAGTATTACGTCTGAAATATTGAACAGTAACAATTAGGTATAAAGCAGCCTCATCTTAATTCAATAATTGGTTAGAAGTTGTAGGAAACTTGACTCATAATTACTTGCACTAGGTTTGTTATTCTAAAGCCACATCCATCATTTTTTCCCATATATGTCTATAGTCAAATTAAAATGAAATGTGATGGCCCCAATTGGCAGGAATCATGCAAAAATTTCCATATTCACTTGTTCTAATGCTACTTCCTTGTTTGTCAATGAATAAATAAGAATAGAGCAGAGAATTGCAAAGAATAGTACTGGAGAACATTTCTGTCAATTGAAACACATTTTTAACTCATGTGATGCAACGTCAATACAATACAAATAAAGAAGTGGCTAATACATTTATGATGCCAATTTGCTTGCACAAAAACATACTAAAAGTGTGCTATCTATAGCACACTTTTATCTATCTTAACATACTAAAAGTGTGCCATATAAATCTATATGAATTTTAAAAAAGCCAATAAAATATTTGCATTATGAAGCATTGATATGAGAAGAAATTCTATAACCAGTGATTTGTGATCCCAGCACATTCATATGCTGTTGTGAAATTGGAAAGTTGCAGAGAATTCTATGAGAATTCCTATATTATATCCTTCCTCATAAAATGCACACATCAATACAGCCACATCAACATTGTCCTCCACTTTTCTCTAGGAAGTCATAGAGTCATATATATATATATAATATTGGTGTAGTTAGGCAGGAGCTTTTCTCTTATGCAAGTTTGATTGAAGACCAGAGCATGCTTTTTATTAACAATCTTCTTGTTCGTTTTTTCAATGAGTCGAACCAAATTTCTTGCTGGCGTCGGGAGATCGAAAAGCAGGTTTCCGAATGACATTTTAATAGTTTGCAACGTGCTCAATGCACAGATCAAGCCTGAGCTTTACTGCAGATACGTAGATGACATTTTTGTTGTCATTCGAGACGAAGAGCACTTGATCGAACTGCGAAGAGCTTTGGAACATGAATCAGTCTTGACTTTTACCCATGAAATTGGAAAAAATCACAAATTACCATTCCTAGATATATTAGTGCGAATTGAAGATAATTCCTTTGTCACTAATGTTTACCGAAAACCTACCGATGTCGGGAAAGTGCTTAACGAAAAAAGTGAATGCCCGCAGCGCTATAAAACCAACACAGTGCGCGCTCTCATACAAAGAGCTTTCAAGACCTGCACATCCGAGAGTGATTTGAAAACAGAACTCAAATCGTGTAAACAAATTCTAGTGAATAATGGATTTTCAAATAGAACAGTTGACACTGAAATATCAAATTACCGATCGAGAGAAAACCGAACCAACTAAAAAAAATATTCTTCAAATTTGTTTAAGATATCAAAATTTTGTATATTTTGAAAATTATTTATTCTGTCAATTGATTCATGCATTGTCTCTGACTTTATGCCATTGTGCAAAATTTCAGATCAATTGGACAGGTGAAATTGTGTCATATATACATTATAAGATTTCTAGGAGACGAAATAATTTTTTTAATTTTTATTTAATATGGAAAAATTTTTTTTTAATTTATAAAATTATTTATTCTGTCAATTGATTCATGCATTGTCTTCAACTTTAAGCAAGTGTGCCAAATTTCAAATCGATTGGACAGGTAGAAGTGTGTTAAATATCGATTATAAGATTTGTAGCAGACAGACAGACAGACAGACAGACAAACAAGAAGTGAAGTTAAAGAGAAGTGTTGTAAAAAGCATGCTCTGGTCTTCAATCAAACTTGCATATATATATAAGTATATTTCCACTTTACCGGACTTTAATTAATTTTTTTTCTAAATTGCAAAAAATATATAAAAAAAACTTGACCTGGCTGGACCTAACCTCAGTATAACGGTCTCTAGCAACCTAAAGAAGGGTTTTAGACACACTTAGCCCTAATTCTAACCCTAACCTAACGAGGTTGGCGTTTTTTTGGTGTCCGGTAATGTAGTTCATTTATTTTCGTGTCCGGTTATTAAGTACAAACTAATTGTAAGGTACATAACCGGACAAAATTTGTCCGGTTAAATACGCGACGTCCGGTAATTACACCAATTTTGTCCGGTAATTGTTCGAAAAATCTATATATATATATATATTAACTTCTTGTTAGTTTTTTCAATAAGTCGTACTAAATTCTTCGTAGGTGTTGGAAGATTGAAAATTAAACTACCGGTAGACATTTTTAATATTGAACGACGTTTCGAATGTACAACATTCATTTTCAAGTTAAAGACGCATTGAGTAGTGAAATTTGGGTTGACATATGTACGAAATCAAGTAAATTGGATACCATTCAAATAATGCTAAAATTTCGTTTACGTGAAACTACCTACATGAAGATTTTACAAGCGCAAAAAACTACTCGGAAAACAATCTCAAAGTTCTGACGAAGCCGGTGGTTTGAAGGGTTGATAGCTGGAGTCCTCTCCTTAATGATGAGGGCCTCTGCTATAGCCAGTCGTATAGGATCGGGGCACCGCATAACGATACTGGTGCATTCTTTGAGCATCAGAGCTGTGAAATGCAATTTTAACTGGCATGTCTGGCCCAGCCTAGGCTCTTTAAATTGTTATTGTTGATTCTGTTCTTATAATTTTTTAAAGGAGTACAGTGACCAGTAAAATATTGTGCCCTGTCCAATCTTGTTGATCTGTGGAGTGATAGTTTAGATTTTTCTATATTTGGTAGTGGAAGAGGCCAGCAGTTGAGAAGTTCTGGTGCGTGATATGAGTCAGTGGCTTTGGTGCGGTAACTGGCTGTTACTGGCTTTTTTAAGGGTAGCACTAGTGGTATTGATTGGTAGTATTGATTGAATTACATTGATATATTTGGTGTTCTGAGTGTCTCTCATCTTGCAGGGTTAGTGGTTTTGTCTTTTGATTTGGTGGCATGGGTGTTTTGAATGGAGGCATTGCGTAAGGTATTGGGTGGAAAGAAGGGTGGCTGTTGATTTGGTTGTTGAGACTTCCAAGTTTTGGCAAATAAAAAATTGGCTCATTTCCTGCTGTCAAAGTGTCACAATATATTGGCAAACCATAGCCCTATTGGAAATCAGCTCGGTGTAATTAAATTTAATATGTAATTAATGATGTAACAAATATGTAATTAATGTATCTAACTTTACATGAGTGCAAATTTGGATTGCATTTTAATGTGTATGTATTAACAAAGCCTTAAGTTTAGATTG
>NW_025935476.1:0-386 GCF_000764305.2 Hyalella azteca | reverse complement strand
TCATGTGGGCATGTTGTAAGCCATTGAACATATGGACGTGTCGTAAGCCATCGGATATGTCTCAAGTCATTGGGCATGCCGTAAGCCATTCGACAAGCTATTAATCGGACATATCGTGAACAATTGGACATGTCGTAAGCCATTGGACATGTCGTATGCCATTGGACATGTCGTAAGCCATTGTATGTTGGAAGCCATTGGAGATTTCGTAAGCTATTGGACATGCCGTAAGCCATTGGTCATTGTAAGCCATTAGACATGTTGTAAGCTATCGGACAGGTCGTAAGCCATTGGACATTTCGTAAGCCATTGGGCATGTCGTAAGCCATTGAACGTCGTAAGCCATTGGACATATCGTAAGCCATTGGACATGTTGTAAGTCATGT
>NW_025935475.1:0-1234 GCF_000764305.2 Hyalella azteca | reverse complement strand
CAAAGGCATGAGCACCACTGGTTTGAGCTCTGATCTGAAACCGTAAGCCCACCTGGTAAATCCTCCAAGAATCACTGCAACTTCTCTATCAATTTCGGCCTGAGTCCAGTTGTAAGAAGTGGTCATTGTGCTTGTGCAGCTACTTCCTCACCTTCAAGCTTCGTAGGTACTTGGAACAACTTGGTCTGCCAGGTCTGGGAACAAGAACAGCTAAGGGGGTCGGGGCTCAGAGCCAGCAAGCATTAAGGGGCATCCGCTCCATCGGTCCATGACTCCATGTCGTAAGTCGTAAGCCATCAAGCACACCAAGTTAAGAAAAGTTCTTGATAAGGCAACTTGGCAAGGTTAATGGGCTAAGGAGGAATTTCTCACATGGGTGACCCGTGAGGCCGTGACCATCGCCATCGCCCGTCAATCGTCATCAAGGCTCATTTAGTCATTGGCTCAGCAAATTAATTTATATTGTTCAGTGTCCCCTCCCAGTCTAAATATCACACTATTATATTATTTTGAATTGATTTATATTTTAATATTTAGCAGCCTTTGCAAAAATTCGGTACTGTGAATGTGAATTCATGTAGCTATGGCCTATGAATCCATTGTGGCATTGTTGTAGTACCAAATACCAATCATAAAAAAAAATTGTACCTGACCTTAAAAATAGTTATAAAAATTTATCCTTCTCACTTTCTCAGTATAAAGCAGGATTGGAATTTTCCTACTTGTTTCTGAAATCTTGCTGCTCTAAAGGGACAAATTTTCAATACATTTGGAATCTTGCGGTCCAATCCTGCACTTTTGTTAACAATTAGATAGGAGTTAATTCATCTGGCAGAAATTGCAAGGTTCCAGAAAAAGCAGAAATGGCAGGAAAGCTTTAGTTGTGGCCCTAATGGTAGAAGTTTTCCATGCTTGTTATAAAGTAGTAACTAGTACTCTGTTGAATGTATTCCAAATCCCAAATGTATTGAAAATCTGTCGCATTAGAGTGATGACTGATGAGAGCCACAAGCTTTCAGACCAGAGCTTGTATTATAGGCTAGTCTGTTCATTTTTTTTCTGTTGAGGCTCTGGTTAGTCTTACTGTAAAATGGGATAACTTAGACTACTTTTTTTTAAATGATGCCATTTTTTTACTAGCTAAATTAAACTTAAATTGAAATATGCAAAATATATGTGTATAGGGTAAACGCGGTATATTCCGACATCGTAGGTAATTCCGTCACCTCTCCAG